>NC_091240.1:17625260-17632760 GCF_040958095.1 Procambarus clarkii | reverse complement strand
AGACGCTGATGTTCGATTTCATTCATTACATACGTATCACCAAGTTCAGAAGTGGTTGGGAAGTGATTTTTCACCTACACAACGGGGCTGGAATGTGAATCGGAAAGGACTGGCCCCCATCACACAGATAAAGAACCTGCTCCTGCAAATAAGCTGCTTTATATTCTGCAAATGTCTTAAAGGTTGCACAACAGCCACTTGCAGCCGTTTAACGGCTGGAGCAAAATGCTCTGATATGTGTCTCATACAAGAGATTATAATGTTCAAACTCTGAGGTAAACATCGAAGAAGAGGGCTGTGATGATTCTACTAATACAATGTTGGAAAACTTCCTAGTAGCAGAAGGAGAAACAACACAAGGTACAGAATTAACAGAAGCTACACGTTCACTCACCTGTGTCTTCCAATTATTCTACAAATCAACCTTATTAGATTTCATTATATTCCTGTGGAGAATAAGATATGTTAAATCAGAGCAGAGTGATGGGAGATTGTATGCCGCACTGTCCTTAACATGAGAACCAAAACTGTCAAGGAGAACAATAATATTTCTAAAGATGCAGTAGTAATTGGTCAGTCAACGACTACTGATAACTTCCTGTAGTTAAGGTATTCTGGCTTATTCTAAGCCAGAATAAAGAAAGGACACAACTGCAAGACAATTTTCTCAATTATATTAGGTAACGTGGGCATAGACAAAATGGTGCGAACATTGTGCCATCTCTAGTGTCAAAACCAGGCTACGCACTAGAATTATATATAAAACATGTATTGTAGAGAATGTATTGTAGATTACTTTATATCAACACATTTTCTTCTAATGTGAGACCTAAGCGAGATATTCACACAAAACTGTTTTTAGTCGCCAATTTTTTAAGATGGCGGTCAAATCTGGGGCGGTAGAGGGGTGCAAAATTAATATATTAAGTTCTCTATTACAAAGACGACAAAACTTATTGCAGCTTTCCATCATTTTTTTCCTTATTCAACCCCCTATCGACTGGCCTACTTACCACACTGGAGGACAGGAGAGATAGTGGGGACATGATAACAACATTTAAGATTCTAAGGGACATTGATAATGTAGACAGAGCAGTGTTCTTTAAACCTAGGAACAGCAGAACGAGGAGTCATAGATGGCAACTGGATACTCAAATGAGTTTCGGAGAAATCAAGAAGAACTTTTCCGGAGTTAAAACTGTCAATAAATGGAACATCTTAAATGCAGAATTCGTTGAAGCTAATGTGAAACAAAGTTTTAGAGGAAAATGTGATAAAAACGTTAGAAATGAATCACTTATATTAATATAAGAACGCTTGGAGGGTGGGGCTAGGAGCCTAGCTCGACCCTGCAAACACATCTAATTGAGCACATACACAGCAACAGACACACATACACATGACGCGAAATTAATGAAACAAATTGTGACACATGAGGATTGTAGGATCTTCTAAGTGGAATTTAACAAGTTGCAGAGATGGTCAGAGAAATGGCTGCTGGTGCTACTTGAAAATGTAAAGAGATAGAAATGTGAACAGGTGACAGGAGACCAAAGAAACAGTATACAATGAAGGGAACTCTCTACCTATAACGACTTGAGAAAGAAACCTGGGAATGGACGTAACATCAAATCCAACTCCAGTGGCACACATGAGTAGGATAACGTTGGCAGTGTACTTTACGCTAACAAAAGTTAGAACATCATTCATGAACCTAAGTAAGGAGGCTGTCGGGAAAAAAACGACCCCATTTGCTAACCTTTAATACAATATGTAGATTGTATATTTTGTTACTCTTTTTTGTACTAACAAATTAACACATATTAACATAAATTATTTTATTTACCCATGCAAAGAAAATTAGAATTGTCGAATTTTCCCCGAGAAAACGGGATATCATTGCCACGTCAGCAACATTAAATTCATCAGTTAATAATATTGTGAATTCATCTTAAAACATCAGTCTCTGGACTGCAAACATCATAAAAACATTTCCCTGGAACGAACTTAATTATCAGTACTAAAATAAATTAAATATAAACCCTCTTTCCAGTTCTTGATAAAAACTCATCTGGAGGAAACGCCCAATGCGAGAGGAGGGGTGGGATGGGGGAAGCCATTTTTCAACCCGGAACGGAAATGTGTTGTGTTGCTGTCCTGAGTATTTGCAAAATACAGATCATTCTCACGGAGTTGGCCAGCACAAATTGACACCATTGTATCCAGGGAAGGAATTGTATCCGTACAGTGGTCATAATGTTATAAGAGCTCCTACTTATTGTGTAATATACTGTTTACGGTTACAGTGCATGGAAAAAACAAACCCAAAGGTGAGTAATAATATCATCTTTTCAGTTCAGATTATTGTTATATACTGTACATGGAACTGAATAATTTATGTGTAGCAAAATTTACGGTGTGAACTCGTTGGCAGGTAATTGAGACGGAAGTTACCCATGTAGCGTCACTCCGAGGAGACCCCATGACTGATCTTGTCCCATCCCGTCCATCACGACGCTATGCGCACAAGACAAGAGTCTGGCTGGTTACTCACATGTTCTACATGAATATCTGAATGATGAAGCCTTCTAGTCAGATAAGACTTTAAAAAATTGTAATAATCATTGTAGTCTAACATCTATTAACAACTTAGTCGTCAGTTTCCTACCAATCGATTAATTTCGATTTTTTAGGATATTATTAACAACCCCCAACTTGTGTAAAAGCCACTTGTGGGAAAATTAAACATACAATCCACTCAATTAAGCATATAGTCTACTTTAGTCTCATACAGTCCACTTTAAATATAATTGTAATTAAAATAAATAATAAGATCCCACAAGTCACTTTTCTCCACAGAGGCATTTATAGTGTTTTACACTGCCTACGTGAGACCAGTCTTAGAGTATGCCACCCATCATGGAGCCCCCACCTGAAGATATATATAAGGAAACTGGAAAAGTTTCAGAAATCTGCGACGTGGATCGTTTCAGAATTGCGAGGGATGAAGAGCAACAGAAAGACCTGAACCTGGCGGTGCTAGGAAAAAGAAGAGAGTGGGAAGACATGTAGGGGCATAAAATACTTAGGGGGGATTGACAAACTGGAAATAAAGGAAATGTTCACAATGGATGCCAATAGAACAAGGGGACATGGGTGGAATCTTGAGACTCAGGTAAGTCATATAGATGTTAGAAAGTTTTCATTTAGCTTAATAATGGTGGGAAAATGGAATGAGCTAAAGGAGCAGGTTGTGGAAGCAAACAGTATTCACAACTTTAAAAGCAGACATGACAGAAAAATAGGACGGGAGTCATTGCTTTTAGTTAAACACCTGACAGCAAAAGAGGCATAGTCCAAGATTTAAGGCTCGATCCTGCAAGAACAAATAGGTGATACCATCTTGAGGTTATCTTGAGATGACTTCGGAGACGCTAATGCGTCCCGAAAGATTAGCGTCCCCGCAGGGACTCTAATCTTGAGATTAGCGTCCCTGCAGCGCGGTCCTCGACCAGACCTCCTTTTTGTTACACACCCCCAGGAGGCTACCCGTAGCAGCTGTCTAACTCCCAGGTATCTATTTACTGCCAGGTAACAGGGGCATCAGAGTGAAAGAAACTGCCCATTTGTTTCCGCCTCCATCGGGGATCGAACCCGGAACCTTAGGACTACGAATCCGAAGCGCTGTCAACTCAGTTGTCAGGCCCCTGACAGACCATACACACACAGTGTGTGTCTGACAGTTAACTGACAGTTAAGAGCGGGGGGGGGACCAAAGAGCTGAATCTCAACTTCTGCAAACACAACTAGGTGAGTACACACACACACGTTCGTGTGATGTACATGAACATAGATGGGATTACAAGCAAGGCGAGTGAATTTAGGGAAAGAGCATAAGAAGTAAACCCAAATGTAATTGGAATCACGGAAACAAAACTCTCAGGAATCATAACAAATGGGGTGTTCCCCAGGATTACACTGTAATAAGGAAAGAGAGGGAGGGTAGGGGAGGAGGCAGAGTTCCCAACTCATGAGAAAGGAATGGAGTTACAAGGAGATGGTTATCCCAGGCTGTGAAGGGTTTGGAGACTACATAGCAGGCACCATGACAATAAGAGGACCTAGAGGAGTAGTAGCAGTGATATATAACCATCCACCAAATGACAGAAGACCCAGGGAAGAGTACGACAGAAACAACATGGCAGTTAATAACATAATTGAGAGGGCAGCCTCTGCTGCCTGTAGAAATCGATCCCATCTGCTCATGATGGGGGACTTAAATCATGGAAGGATAGACTGGGAGAACGAGGAACCGCACGGAGTAGAGGATACATAGAGAGCCAAACTAGTGGAGGTGGCAACAAGAAACTTTCTTAGCCCCCTTCTAAGGGGGAGCCGGTCGGCCGAGCGGACAGCACGCTGGACTTGTGATCCTGTGGTCCTGGGTTTGATCCCAGGCTCTGGCGAGAAACAATGGGCAGAGTTTCTTTAACCCTATGCCCCTCTTACCTAGCAGTAAAATAGGTACCTGGGTGTTAGTCAGCTGTCACAGGCTGCTTCCTGTGGGTGGAGGCCTGGTCGAAGACCGGGCCACGGGGACACTAAAAAGCCCCGAAATCATCTCAAGATAACCTCAAGATAAGCCAACATAGCAGGGAACCCACTAGGATGAGGGGAAACGATGAACCAGCGAGACTCGACCTAGTCTTCACTCTGAATGACTCCGACATAAGGGAAATTGACTTTGAGGCCCCAGTAGGAATGAGCGACCACAGTGTACTGACGTTTGAGTATCTGGTCGAAGAGGGACTAAAGTACTCGATAAAGGGAACTGAAAGCAAAAGGTCAGATCATTCCGTAAGGGAAATTACGAGGAGATAAGAAAATTCCTAACGGATGTAACATGGGAATCAGAGCTAAGGGGAAAGACGGCCCAAGACATAATAGAATACATCACACAGAAATGTAAGGAGGCAGCAGAAAAGTTTATCCCGGCCCAAAAGGTAATAAATTAAATGCAGATGAGAAACCCATGGTTTAATCAGAGATGTAAGCTAGCTAAGCAAGTAAGTAAAAGAGCGTGGAGAAACTATAGAAATAACAGGACACCTGAGAGCAGAGAAGGAACCAGAGAGCCAGGAATGAATACGTCAGGGTGAGAATAGAGGCAGAAGGACAATATGAAAACGACATAGCAAGCAAAGCTAAGACCCAACCCAAATTACTGCACAGCCATATCAGGAGAAAGACAACAGTGAAGAAGGAAGAAGGAAGTCTTCACATTAGAGCAAGGAGATATTCCAGAGATAAGAGAAGGAATAATTAGCCAGGCATCACTAGAGGAATTTGAGATTACCAGTGGAGATGTAAGGAAGCTTTTGCTAGAGTTCGATGTGACAAAGGCTATAGGCCCGGATGGAATATCACCATGGATACTAAAGGAAGGAGCAGAAGCACTGTGCCTGCCACTCTCCATGGTGTATAACAAATCACTGGTAACAGGTGAAATGCCAAAAATTTGGAAGGCAGCAAACGTAGTTCCGATATACAAGAAGGGGGATAGACAGGAGGCACTGAACTACAGACCAGAGTCCCTAACATGCATATCATGCAAGTTATTGGAGAAAATTGTGCAAAAACCTAGTGGAACATCTGGAGCGAAGGAACTTTGTGACACAACACCAATATGGTTTCAGGGAGGCAAGTCATGCCTCACAGGATTAATTGAATTCTACGATCAGGCAACAAGAATCAGGCAAGAAAGAGAGGGGTGGGCAGACTGCATATTTTTGGATTGTCAGAAAGCCTTTGACACAGTGCCACACCAGAGACTAGTGCGAAAGCTGAAGATGCAGGCAGGAGTGAAAGTGAAGCTACTCCACTGGATAGGGCGTACCTAAGTAACAGAAGACAGCGAGTCACTGTGCGGGGTGAGGTGTCAGATTGGCGAGACGTCACCAGTGGGGTCCCGCAGGGTTCAGTCCTTGGACCCATACTGTTTCTTATATATGTAAATGATCTTCCAGATGTTATAGAATCATTTTCCTGATTGTTTGCTGATGATGCAAAAATTATGAGGAGGATTAAGACGGAAGAAGATAGTATGAGACTACAAGATGACAGAGACAGACTGCATGAATGGTTCAACAAATGACTACTAAAGTTCAACCAGAGTAAATGTAAGGTAATGAAACTTGGCAGTGGAAACAGGAGGCCAGACACAGGATACAGAACGGGAGATGAAGTCCTTCATGAAATGGATAGAGAAGGATCTAGGAGTTGATATCACACCAACCCTGTCTCCTGAAGCCTACATAAAAAGAATAACATCTGCGTCGTATGCGAGGCTGGCTAACATCAGAACTGCCTTCAGGAACCTGTGTAAGGAATCATTCAGAACCTTGTACACCACATATGTAAGACCAATCCTAGAGTATGCGGCCCTAGCATGGAACCCGTACCTTGTTAAGCACAAGGCGAAGCTTGAAAAAGTTCAGAGATATGCCACTAGGCTAGTCCCAGATCTAAAAGGTATGAGTTACGAAGAAAGGCTGCGAGAAATGCACCTCACGCCACTAGAAGACAGAAGAGTAAGGGGAGACATGATCACTACCTACAAAATTCTCAGAGGAATTTAATAGGGTAGATAAAGATAAACTGTTTAACACGGGTGGTACGCGAACAAGGGGACACAGGTGGAAACTGAGTACCCAAATGAGCCACAGGGACGTTAGAAGGAACTTTCAGTGTCAGAGTAGTTAACAGGTGGAATGCATTAGGCAGAGATGTGGTGGAGACTGACTCCATACACAGTTTCAAATGTAGATATGATAGAGCCCAGTAGGCTCAGGAATCTGTACACCAGTTGATTGACAGTTGAGAGGCGGAACCAAAGAGCCAGAGCTCAACCCCCGCAAGCACAATTAGGTGAGTGTGTACACACACACACACACACAAGAAAGGGGATAGACAGGAGGCACTGAACTACAGGCCATTGTCCCTAACCTGCATACCATGCAAGCTGATGGAGAAGATTGTGCGAAAAAAACTAGTGGAGCATCTGGAGCGAAGGAACTTTGTAACACAGCATCAACATGGGTTCAGGGATGGCAGGTCCTGCCTCACAGGGTTACTTGAATTCTGCGACCAAGCAACAAAAATAAGGCAAGAAAGAGAAGGGTGGGCAGATTGCATATTTTTGGATTGTCAGAAAGCCTTTGATACAGTGACACACAAAAGCTAGTGCGAAAGTTGGAGATGCAGGCTGGAGTGAAAGGTAAGGTACTCCGGTGGATAGAGGAGTACCTAAGCAACAGGAGACAACGAGTCTGTGTGAGGGGTGAGGTCTCAGATTGGCGAGACGTTACAAGTGGAGTCCCGCAAGGGTCAGTCCTTGGACCTATACTGTTTCTGGTATATATAAATGATCTCCCAGAGGGTATAGATTCGTTCCTCTCAATGTTTGCCGACGATGCAAAAATTATGAGGAGGATTGAAACA
>NC_091240.1:17607760-17617760 GCF_040958095.1 Procambarus clarkii | reverse complement strand
ATGCCACCAACAACATTTCAAAGTCAGTTTCTCTCAAACGAGAGTAACAAGAGCAGCTCATCACTGCTCATCACCAAGTTGATCACCGCGAGTGTCACTGTATAACAAGGTGCTGAACACACACTGATGGTTAATACTGCTACTGAAGAGTCCAACAGGACTGAAACAGTAACAATAGTAAAAGGTTTTGACCTTTTGGCAATCCTTACAGCATTAGCTAAATCATAGACAAGACAACGGAAATACAGAAGACAAACTGTACACACAGCAGCCTCAGTAAAGTATGGATCAGTTATCAACATTCTTATCTTACATGCAGGCGCTGATACTACTGATTTTTACACACAAGGGAAACTGAAGTTCATGCAAAACTTTCTTGAAGAACTTCAAGAAGGTGTTGCACTGTTCAAGGAATCACCTGCTGAACCTGCCAAGATTGCTGAAGTAGGAAAAGCTTTAATTTTTCGGTTGTATGGTAATAATAAAAGTGAATCCCTTTGTGATATGAGATATCAATGTTTTGTCAATAATAATAATAATAATAATAATAATAATAATAATAATAATTTATTTAGGAACAGTCATACATAGTTGCAGAGTTACAGTACAAACATTCTGTTAGATTTAAAGATAGAGGTAGTACATACAATACTTAAAACCACTAGTACGCATAACGTTTCGGGTAAGAATAACTGAATACAAGTCAATTTATTTTGGCCTCCTTGCTCCTACAGACGCTGATGTTCGATTTCATTCATTACATACGTATCACCAAGTTCAGAAGTGGTTGGGAAGTGATTTTTCACCTACACAACGGGGCTGGAATGTGAATCGGAAAGGACTGGCCCCCATCACACAGATAAAGAACCTGCTCCTTCAGAGCTGCTCAACATTATATTCTGCAAATGTCTTAAAGGTTGCACAACAGCCACTTGCAGCCGTTTAACGGCTGGAGCAAAATGCTCTGATATGTGTCTCATACAAGAGATTATAATGTTCAAACTCTGAGGTAAACATCGAAGAAGAGGGCTGTGATGATTCTACTAATACAATGTTGGAAAACTTCCTAGTAGCAGAAGGAGAAACAACACAAGGTACAGAATTAACAGAAGCTACACGTTCACTCACCTGTGTCTTCCAATTATTCTACAAATCAACCTTATTAGATTTCATTATATTCCTGTGGAGAATAAGATATGTTAAATCAGAGCAGAGTGATGGGAGATTGTATGCCGCACTGTCCTTAACATGAGAACCAAAACTGTCAAGGAGAACAATAATATTTCTAAAGATGCAGTAGTAATTGGTCAGTCAACGACTACTGATAACTTCCTGTAGTTAAGGTATTCTGGCTTATTCTAAGCCAGAATAAAGAAAGGACACAACTGCAAGACAATTTTCTCAATTATATTAGGTAACGTGGGCATAGACAAAATGGTGCGAACATTGTGCCATCTCTAGTGTCAAAACCAGGCTACGCACTAGAATTATATATAAAACATGTATTGTAGAGAATGTATTGTAGATTACTTTATATCAACACATTTTCTTCTAATGTGAGACCTAAGCGAGATATTCACACAAAACTGTTTTTAGTCGCCAATTTTTTAAGATGGCGGTCAAATCTGGGGCGGTAGAGGGGTGCAAAATTAATATATTAAGTTCTCTATTACAAAGACGACAAAACTTATTGCAGCTTTCCATCATTTTTTTCCTTATTCAACCCCCTATCGACTGGCCTACTTACCACACTGGAGGACAGGAGAGATAGTGGGGACATGATAACAACATTTAAGATTCTAAGGGACATTGATAATGTAGACAGAGCAGTGTTCTTTAAACCTAGGAACAGCAGAACGAGGAGTCATAGATGGCAACTGGATACTCAAATGAGTTTCGGAGAAATCAAGAAGAACTTTTCCGGAGTTAAAACTGTCAATAAATGGAACATCTTAAATGCAGAATTCGTTGAAGCTAATGTGAAACAAAGTTTTAGAGGAAAATGTGATAAAAACGTTAGAAATGAATCACTTATATTAATATAAGAACGCTTGGAGGGTGGGGCTAGGAGCCTAGCTCGACCCTGCAAACACATCTAATTGAGCACATACACAGCAACAGACACACATACACATGACGCGAAATTAATGAAACAAATTGTGACACATGAGGATTGTAGGATCTTCTAAGTGGAATTTAACAAGTTGCAGAGATGGTCAGAGAAATGGCTGCTGGTGCTACTTGAAAATGTAAAGAGATAGAAATGTGAACAGGTGACAGGAGACCAAAGAAACAGTATACAATGAAGGGAACTCTCTACCTATAACGACTTGAGAAAGAAACCTGGGAATGGACGTAACATCAAATCCAACTCCAGTGGCACACATGAGTAGGATAACGTTGGCAGTGTACTTTACGCTAACAAAAGTTAGAACATCATTCATGAACCTAAGTAAGGAGGCTGTCGGGAAAAAAACGACCCCATTTGCTAACCTTTAATACAATATGTAGATTGTATATTTTGTTACTCTTTTTTGTACTAACAAATTAACACATATTAACATAAATTATTTTATTTACCCATGCAAAGAAAATTAGAATTGTCGAATTTTCCCCGAGAAAACGGGATATCATTGCCACGTCAGCAACATTAAATTCATCAGTTAATAATATTGTGAATTCATCTTAAAACATCAGTCTCTGGACTGCAAACATCATAAAAACATTTCCCTGGAACGAACTTAATTATCAGTACTAAAATAAATTAAATATAAACCCTCTTTCCAGTTCTTGATAAAAACTCATCTGGAGGAAACGCCCAATGCGAGAGGAGGGGTGGGATGGGGGAAGCCATTTTTCAACCCGGAACGGAAATGTGTTGTGTTGCTGTCCTGAGTATTTGCAAAATACAGATCATTCTCACGGAGTTGGCCAGCACAAATTGACACCATTGTATCCAGGGAAGGAATTGTATCCGTACAGTGGTCATAATGTTATAAGAGCTCCTACTTATTGTGTAATATACTGTTTACGGTTACAGTGCATGGAAAAAACAAACCCAAAGGTGAGTAATAATATCATCTTTTCAGTTCAGATTATTGTTATATACTGTACATGGAACTGAATAATTTATGTGTAGCAAAATTTACGGTGTGAACTCGTTGGCAGGTAATTGAGACGGAAGTTACCCATGTAGCGTCACTCCGAGGAGACCCCATGACTGATCTTGTCCCATCCCGTCCATCACGACGCTATGCGCACAAGACAAGAGTCTGGCTGGTTACTCACATGTTCTACATGAATATCTGAATGATGAAGCCTTCTAGTCAGATAAGACTTTAAAAAATTGTAATAATCATTGTAGTCTAACATCTATTAACAACTTAGTCGTCAGTTTCCTACCAATCGATTAATTTCGATTTTTTAGGATATTATTAACAACCCCCAACTTGTGTAAAAGCCACTTGTGGGAAAATTAAACATACAATCCACTCAATTAAGCATATAGTCTACTTTAGTCTCATACAGTCCACTTTAAATATAATTGTAATTAAAATAAATAATAAGATCCCACAAGTCACTTTTCTCCACAGAGGCATTTATAGTGTTTTACACTGCCTACGTGAGACCAGTCTTAGAGTATGCCACCCATCATGGAGCCCCCACCTGAAGATATATATAAGGAAACTGGAAAAGTTTCAGAAATCTGCGACGTGGATCGTTTCAGAATTGCGAGGGATGAAGAGCAACAGAAAGACCTGAACCTGGCGGTGCTAGGAAAAAGAAGAGAGTGGGAAGACATGTAGGGGCATAAAATACTTAGGGGGGATTGACAAACTGGAAATAAAGGAAATGTTCACAATGGATGCCAATAGAACAAGGGGACATGGGTGGAATCTTGAGACTCAGGTAAGTCATATAGATGTTAGAAAGTTTTCATTTAGCTTAATAATGGTGGGAAAATGGAATGAGCTAAAGGAGCAGGTTGTGGAAGCAAACAGTATTCACAACTTTAAAAGCAGACATGACAGAAAAATAGGACGGGAGTCATTGCTTTTAGTTAAACACCTGACAGCAAAAGAGGCATAGTCCAAGATTTAAGGCTCGATCCTGCAAGAACAAATAGGTGATACCATCTTGAGGTTATCTTGAGATGACTTCGGAGACGCTAATGCGTCCCGAAAGATTAGCGTCCCCGCAGGGACTCTAATCTTGAGATTAGCGTCCCTGCAGCGCGGTCCTCGACCAGACCTCCTTTTTGTTACACACCCCCAGGAGGCTACCCGTAGCAGCTGTCTAACTCCCAGGTACCTATTTACTGCCAGGTAACAGGGGCATCAGAGTGAAAGAAACTGCCCATTTGTTTCCGCCTCCATCGGGGATCGAACCCGGAACCTTAGGACTACGAATCCGAAGCGCTGTCAACTCAGTTGTCAGGCCCCTGACAGACCATACACACACAGTGTGTGTCTGACAGTTAACTGACAGTTAAGAGCGGGGGGGGGACCAAAGAGCTGAATCTCAACTTCTGCAAACACAACTAGGTGAGTACACACACACACGTTCGTGTGATGTACATGAACATAGATGGGATTACAAGCAAGGCGAGTGAATTTAGGGAAAGAGCATAAGAAGTAAACCCAAATGTAATTGGAATCACGGAAACAAAACTCTCAGGAATCATAACAAATGGGGTGTTCCCCAGGATTACACTGTAATAAGGAAAGAGAGGGAGGGTAGGGGAGGAGGCAGAGTGTCCCAACTCATGAGAAAGGAATGGAGTTACAAGGAGATGGTTATCCCAGGCTGTGAAGGGTTTGGAGACTACATAGCAGGCACCATGACAATAAGAGGACCTAGAGGAGTAGTAGCAGTGATATATAACCATCCACCAAATGACAGAAGACCCAGGGAAGAGTACGACAGAAACAACATGGCAGTTAATAACATAATTGAGAGGGCAGCCTCTGCTGCCTGTAGAAATCGATCCCATCTGCTCATGATGGGGGACTTAAATCATGGAAGGATAGACTGGGAGAACGAGGAACCGCACGGAGTAGAGGATACATAGAGAGCCAAACTAGTGGAGGTGGCAACAAGAAACTTTCTTAGCCCCCTTCTAAGGGGGAGCCGGTCGGCCGAGCGGACAGCACGCTGGACTTGTGATCCTGTGGTCCTGGGTTTGATCCCAGGCTCTGGCGAGAAACAATGGGCAGAGTTTCTTTAACCCTATGCCCCTCTTACCTAGCAGTAAAATAGGTACCTGGGTGTTAGTCAGCTGTCACAGGCTGCTTCCTGTGGGTGGAGGCCTGGTCGAAGACCGGGCCACGGGGACACTAAAAAGCCCCGAAATCATCTCAAGATAACCTCAAGATAAGCCAACATAGCAGGGAACCCACTAGGATGAGGGGAAACGATGAACCAGCGAGACTCGACCTAGTCTTCACTCTGAATGACTCCGACATAAGGGAAATTGACTTTGAGGCCCCAGTAGGAATGAGCGACCACAGTGTACTGACGTTTGAGTATCTGGTCGAAGAGGGACTAAAGTACTCGATAAAGGGAACTGAAAGCAAAAGGTCAGATCATTCCGTAAGGGAAATTACGAGGAGATAAGAAAATTCCTAACGGATGTAACATGGGAATCAGAGCTAAGGGGAAAGACGGCCCAAGACATAATAGAATACATCACACAGAAATGTAAGGAGGCAGCAGAAAAGTTTATCCCGGCCCAAAAGGTAATAAATTAAATGCAGATGAGAAACCCATGGTTTAATCAGAGATGTAAGCTAGCTAAGCAAGTAAGTAAAAGAGCGTGGAGAAACTATAGAAATAACAGGACACCTGAGAGCAGAGAAGGAACCAGAGAGCCAGGAATGAATACGTCAGGGTGAGAATAGAGGCAGAAGGACAATATGAAAACGACATAGCAAGCAAAGCTAAGACCCAACCCAAATTACTGCACAGCCATATCAGGAGAAAGACAACAGTGAAGAAGGAAGAAGGAAGTCTTCACATTAGAGCAAGGAGATATTCCAGAGATAAGAGAAGGAATAATTAGCCAGGCATCACTAGAGGAATTTGAGATTACCAGTGGAGATGTAAGGAAGCTTTTGCTAGAGTTCGATGTGACAAAGGCTATAGGCCCGGATGGAATATCACCATGGATACTAAAGGAAGGAGCAGAAGCACTGTGCCTGCCACTCTCCATGGTGTATAACAAATCACTGGTAACAGGTGAAATGCCAAAAATTTGGAAGGCAGCAAACGTAGTTCCGATATACAAGAAGGGGGATAGACAGGAGGCACTGAACTACAGACCAGAGTCCCTAACATGCATATCATGCAAGTTATTGGAGAAAATTGTGCAAAAACCTAGTGGAACATCTGGAGCGAAGGAACTTTGTGACACAACACCAATATGGTTTCAGGGAGGCAAGTCATGCCTCACAGGATTAATTGAATTCTACGATCAGGCAACAAGAATCAGGCAAGAAAGAGAGGGGTGGGCAGACTGCATATTTTTGGATTGTCAGAAAGCCTTTGACACAGTGCCACACCAGAGACTAGTGCGAAAGCTGAAGATGCAGGCAGGAGTGAAAGTGAAGCTACTCCACTGGATAGGGCGTACCTAAGTAACAGAAGACAGCGAGTCACTGTGCGGGGTGAGGTGTCAGATTGGCGAGACGTCACCAGTGGGGTCCCGCAGGGTTCAGTCCTTGGACCCATACTGTTTCTTATATATGTAAATGATCTTCCAGATGTTATAGAATCATTTTCCTGATTGTTTGCTGATGATGCAAAAATTATGAGGAGGATTAAGACGGAAGAAGATAGTATGAGACTACAAGATGACAGAGACAGACTGCATGAATGGTTCAACAAATGACTACTAAAGTTCAACCAGAGTAAATGTAAGGTAATGAAACTTGGCAGTGGAAACAGGAGGCCAGACACAGGATACAGAACGGGAGATGAAGTCCTTCATGAAATGGATAGAGAAGGATCTAGGAGTTGATATCACACCAACCCTGTCTCCTGAAGCCTACATAAAAAGAATAACATCTGCGTCGTATGCGAGGCTGGCTAACATCAGAACTGCCTTCAGGAACCTGTGTAAGGAATCATTCAGAACCTTGTACACCACATATGTAAGACCAATCCTAGAGTATGCGGCCCTAGCATGGAACCCGTACCTTGTTAAGCACAAGGCGAAGCTTGAAAAAGTTCAGAGATATGCCACTAGGCTAGTCCCAGATCTAAAAGGTATGAGTTACGAAGAAAGGCTGCGAGAAATGCACCTCACGCCACTAGAAGACAGAAGAGTAAGGGGAGACATGATCACTACCTACAAAATTCTCAGAGGAATTTAATAGGGTAGATAAAGATAAACTGTTTAACACGGGTGGTACGCGAACAAGGGGACACAGGTGGAAACTGAGTACCCAAATGAGCCACAGGGACGTTAGAAGGAACTTTCAGTGTCAGAGTAGTTAACAGGTGGAATGCATTAGGCAGAGATGTGGTGGAGACTGACTCCATACACAGTTTCAAATGTAGATATGATAGAGCCCAGTAGGCTCAGGAATCTGTACACCAGTTGATTGACAGTTGAGAGGCGGAACCAAAGAGCCAGAGCTCAACCCCCAAGCACAATTAGGTGAGTGTGTACACACACACACACACACAAGAAAGGGGATAGACAGGAGGCACTGAACTACAGGCCATTGTCCCTAACCTGCATACCATGCAAGCTGATGGAGAGATTGTGCGAAAAAAACTAGTGGAGCATCTGGAGCGAAGGAACTTTGTAACACAGCATCAACATGGGTTCAGGGATGGCAGGTCCTGCCTCACAGGGTTACTTGAATTCTGCGACCAAGCAACAAAATAAGGCAAGAAAGAGAAGGGTGGGCAGATTGCATATTTTTGGATTGTCAGAAAGCCTTTGATACAGTGACACACAAAAGCTAGTGCGAAAGTTGGAGATGCAGGCTGGAGTGAAAGGTAAGGTACTCCGGTGGATAGAGGAGTACCTAAGCAACAGGAGACAACGAGTCTGTGTGAGGGGTGAGGTCTCAGATTGGCGAGACGTTACAAGTGGAGTCCCGCAAGGGTCAGTCCTTGGACCTATACTGTTTCTGGTATATATAAATGATCTCCCAGAGGGTATAGATTCGTTCCTCTCAATGTTTGCCGACGATGCAAAAATTATGAGGAGGATTGAAACAGAGGATGATAGTAGGAGGCTACAAGATGACCTAGATAGACTGAGTGAATGGTCCAACAAATGGCTGTTGAAGTTCAACCCGAGTAAATGCAAAGTAATGAAACTAGGCAGTGGAAACAGGAGGCCAGACACAGGATACAGAATAGGAGATGAAGTACTTAATGAAACAGACAGAGAGAAAGATCTAGGAGTTGATATCACACCAAACCTGTCTCCTGAAGCCCACATAAAGAGAATAACGCCTGTGGCATATGCGAGGCTGGCTAACATCAGAACGGCGTTTCAGGAACCTGTGTAAGGAATCATTCAGAATCTTGTACACCACATATGTAGGACCAATCCTGGAGTATGCGGCCCTAGCATGGAGCCCGTACCTTGTCAAGCACAAGACGAAGCTGGAAAAAGTCCAAAGGTATGCTACTAGACTAGTCCCAGACCTAAGAGGCATGAGTTATGAGGAAAGGCTGCGGGAAATGCACCTTACGACACTGGAAGACAGAAGAGTAAGGGGGGACATGATCACAACCTACAAAATCCTCAGGGGAATCGACCGGTAAACAAGGATGAACTATTCAACACTGGAGGGACGCGAACAAGGGGACACAGGTGGAAACTGAGTACCCAAATAAGCCACAGAGACATTAGAAAGAACTTTTTCAGTGTCAGAGTAGTTAGTAAATGGAATGCACTAGGAAGTGATGTGGTGGAGGCTGACTCCATACACAGTTTCAAATGTAGATATGATAGAGCCCAGTAGGCTCAGGAATCTGTACACCAGTTGATTGACGGTTGAGAGGCGGGACCAAAGAGCCAAAGCTCAAACCCCGCAAGCACAATTAGGTGAGTACAATTAGGTGAGTACACACACACACACACACACACACACACACACACACACACACACACACACACACACACACACACACACACACACACACACACGCGGTTCAGGGATGGCAGGTCCTGCCTCACAGGGTTACTTGAATTCTACGACCAGGCAACAAAAATAAGGCAAGAAAGAGAAGGGTGGGCAGACTGCATATTTTTGGATTGTCAGAAAGCCTTTGATACAGTGACACACAAGAGGCTAGTGCGAAAGTTGGAGATGCAGGCTGGAGTGAGAGGGAAGGTACTCCGGCGGATAGAGGAGTACCTAAGCAACAGGAGACAACGAGTCTGTGTGAGGGTGAGGTCTCAGATTGGCGAGACGTAACAAGTGGAGTCCCGCAGGGGTCAGTCCCTGGACCTATACTGTTTCTGGTATATATAAATGATCTCCCAGAGGGTATAGATTCGTTCCTCTCAATGTTTGCCGACGATGCAAAAATTATGAGGAGGATTGAAACAGAGGATGATAGTAGGAGGCTACAAGATGACCTGGATAGACTGAGTGAATGGTCCAACAAATGGCTGTTGAAGTTCAACCCGAGTAAATGCAAAGTAATGAAACTAGGCAGTGGAAACAGGAGGCCAGGCACAGGATACAGAATAGGAGATGAAGTACTTAATGAAACAGACAGAGAGAAAGATCTAGGAGTTGATATCACACCAAACCTGTCTCCTGAAGCCCACATAAAGAGAATAACGTCTGCGGCATATGCGAGGCTGGCTAACATCAGAACGGCGTTCAGGAACCTGTGTAAGGAATCATTTTCAGAATCTTGTACACTACATATGTAAGACCAATCCTGGAGTATGCGGCCCCAGCATGGAGCCCGTACCTTGTCAAGCACAAGACGAAGCTGGAAAAAGTCCAAAGGTATGCTACTA
>NC_091240.1:17592760-17602760 GCF_040958095.1 Procambarus clarkii | reverse complement strand
TGAAGAAAAACGGAAGAAATATTGAGAAGATTTGCGTTAGAGTTATTAATCTTACCCTTTCGGTCATATTCAACAACATATATTTACAAGAAAGACTGCTATACCTATATATATATATATATGTATATATATATATATATATATATATATATATATATATATATATATATATATATATATATATATATATATATATACAGACAGATAGCTAGTCAGACAGCAGACGAACACCCTGACAGACAGACGGGGCGGGGTGCAGAAAAACGTGAAGATGTAAGCACACACACCGTGAGCCTGGAAGTGTCACAGTTCCTTAACGTTGGTTATCAGTTGTCACTTCCAGTAGTGATGATAGGCGGTCTCATTAACACATTTACGGAGGTGTTGGAGCAGCTCTTCCGGCCTCGGACGCCTCGCTAACGACAACCATGGTTGTTCGTGTCGTGACGACCAATTGAAGGCCAGACCCTTATGCGTAAGACGGCGTTCAGTAGCTCCCGATGACTGCTTCTTATAGCCTGGCGCAGGTGTCAATCTTATCAGCAATATTGATGCCCGCGACCTTCATGTCTCTGCATAATTTTAATTGTGCTTCCTGGGAATTAAACTGAACTCTTTTAATGAATTAGGAATGTGTAACACGAAGATATCCATTGTGTATGAAGTATTTTCATCTCTTTGTGAGAGTGGAATTGTTGGAGATGCAATTGATTAAGTTGATGGAGTATTCCTTATTCATCAAGTTGTTCGGCATCAGCGAGAGAGCTTTTCAGCATTCCTGAGCAGGTGTGTCGAGTATGCAAAGAAACACTACAAGGAATATGCTATTATTGTCTTTGATAGTCACTCAGAACATTTAGAAGAACAAAGCACAAAATGTGATGAACGCGCTCGTCGACCGATGAGTTCCCACCAGAGAAGCCATGTTTGATGAAATGATGCCACCAACAACATTTCAAAGTCAGTTTCTCTCAAACGAGAGTAACAAGAGCAGCTCATCACTGCTCATCACCAAGTTGATCACCGCGAGTGTCACTGTATAACAAGGTGCTGAACACACACTGATGGTTAATACTGCTACTGAAGAGTCCAACAGGACTGAAACAGTAACAATAGTAAAAGGTTTTGACCTTTTGGCAATCCTTACAGCATTAGCTAAATCATAGACAAGACAACGGAAATACAGAAGACAAACTGTACACACAGCAGCCTCAGTAAAGTATGGATCAGTTATCAACATTCTTATCTTACATGCAGGCGCTGATACTACTGATTTTTACACACAAGGGAAACTGAAGTTCATGCAAAACTTTCTTGAAGAACTTCAAGAAGGTGTTGCACTGTTCAAGGAATCACCTGCTGAACCTGCCAAGATTGCTGAAGTAGGAAAAGCTTTAATTTTTCGGTTGTATGGTAATAATAAAAGTGAATCCCTTTGTGATATGAGATATCAATGTTTTGTCAAATAATAATAATAATAATAATAATAATAATAATAATAATAATATATTTATTTAGGAACAGTCATACATAGTTGCAGAGTTACAGTACAAACATTCTGTTAGATTTAAAGATAGAGGTAGTACATACAATACTTAAAACCACTAGTACGCATAACGTTTCGGGTAAGAATAACTGAATACAAGTCAATTTATTTTGGCCTCCTTGCTCCTACAGACGCTGATGTTCGATTTCATTCATTACATACGTATCACCAAGTTCAGAAGTGGTTGGGAAGTGATTTTTCACCTACACAACGGGGCTGGAATGTGAATCGGAAAGGACTGGCCCCCATCACACAGATAAAGAACCTGCTCCTTCAGAGCTGCTCAACATTATATTCTGCAAATGTCTTAAAGGTTGCACAACAGCCACTTGCAGCCGTTTAACGGCTGGAGCAAAATGCTCTGATATGTGTCTCATACAAGAGATTATAATGTTCAAACTCTGAGGTAAACATCGAAGAAGAGGGCTGTGATGATTCTACTAATACAATGTTGGAAAACTTCCTAGTAGCAGAAGGAGAAACAACACAAGGTACAGAATTAACAGAAGCTACACGTTCACTCACCTGTGTCTTCCAATTATTCTACAAATCAACCTTATTAGATTTCATTATATTCCTGTGGAGAATAAGATATGTTAAATCAGAGCAGAGTGATGGGAGATTGTATGCCGCACTGTCCTTAACATGAGAACCAAAACTGTCAAGGAGAACAATAATATTTCTAAAGATGCAGTAGTAATTGGTCAGTCAACGACTACTGATAACTTCCTGTAGTTAAGGTATTCTGGCTTATTCTAAGCCAGAATAAAGAAAGGACACAACTGCAAGACAATTTTCTCAATTATATTAGGTAACGTGGGCATAGACAAAATGGTGCGAACATTGTGCCATCTCTAGTGTCAAAACCAGGCTACGCACTAGAATTATATATAAAACATGTATTGTAGAGAATGTATTGTAGATTACTTTATATCAACACATTTTCTTCTAATGTGAGACCTAAGCGAGATATTCACACAAAACTGTTTTTAGTCGCCAATTTTTTAAGATGGCGGTCAAATCTGGGGCGGTAGAGGGGTGCAAAATTAATATATTAAGTTCTCTATTACAAAGACGACAAAACTTATTGCAGCTTTCCATCATTTTTTTCCTTATTCAACCCCCTATCGACTGGCCTACTTACCACACTGGAGGACAGGAGAGATAGTGGGGACATGATAACAACATTTAAGATTCTAAGGGACATTGATAATGTAGACAGAGCAGTGTTCTTTAAACCTAGGAACAGCAGAACGAGGAGTCATAGATGGCAACTGGATACTCAAATGAGTTTCGGAGAAATCAAGAAGAACTTTTCCGGAGTTAAAACTGTCAATAAATGGAACATCTTAAATGCAGAATTCGTTGAAGCTAATGTGAAACAAAGTTTTAGAGGAAAATGTGATAAAAACGTTAGAAATGAATCACTTATATTAATATAAGAACGCTTGGAGGGTGGGGCTAGGAGCCTAGCTCGACCCTGCAAACACATCTAATTGAGCACATACACAGCAACAGACACACATACACATGACGCGAAATTAATGAAACAAATTGTGACACATGAGGATTGTAGGATCTTCTAAGTGGAATTTAACAAGTTGCAGAGATGGTCAGAGAAATGGCTGCTGGTGCTACTTGAAAATGTAAAGAGATAGAAATGTGAACAGGTGACAGGAGACCAAAGAAACAGTATACAATGAAGGGAACTCTCTACCTATAACGACTTGAGAAAGAAACCTGGGAATGGACGTAACATCAAATCCAACTCCAGTGGCACACATGAGTAGGATAACGTTGGCAGTGTACTTTACGCTAACAAAAGTTAGAACATCATTCATGAACCTAAGTAAGGAGGCTGTCGGGAAAAAAACGACCCCATTTGCTAACCTTTAATACAATATGTAGATTGTATATTTTGTTACTCTTTTTTGTACTAACAAATTAACACATATTAACATAAATTATTTTATTTACCCATGCAAAGAAAATTAGAATTGTCGAATTTTCCCCGAGAAAACGGGATATCATTGCCACGTCAGCAACATTAAATTCATCAGTTAATAATATTGTGAATTCATCTTAAAACATCAGTCTCTGGACTGCAAACATCATAAAAACATTTCCCTGGAACGAACTTAATTATCAGTACTAAAATAAATTAAATATAAACCCTCTTTCCAGTTCTTGATAAAAACTCATCTGGAGGAAACGCCCAATGCGAGAGGAGGGGTGGGATGGGGGAAGCCATTTTTCAACCCGGAACGGAAATGTGTTGTGTTGCTGTCCTGAGTATTTGCAAAATACAGATCATTCTCACGGAGTTGGCCAGCACAAATTGACACCATTGTATCCAGGGAAGGAATTGTATCCGTACAGTGGTCATAATGTTATAAGAGCTCCTACTTATTGTGTAATATACTGTTTACGGTTACAGTGCATGGAAAAAACAAACCCAAAGGTGAGTAATAATATCATCTTTTCAGTTCAGATTATTGTTATATACTGTACATGGAACTGAATAATTTATGTGTAGCAAAATTTACGGTGTGAACTCGTTGGCAGGTAATTGAGACGGAAGTTACCCATGTAGCGTCACTCCGAGGAGACCCCATGACTGATCTTGTCCCATCCCGTCCATCACGACGCTATGCGCACAAGACAAGAGTCTGGCTGGTTACTCACATGTTCTACATGAATATCTGAATGATGAAGCCTTCTAGTCAGATAAGACTTTAAAAAATTGTAATAATCATTGTAGTCTAACATCTATTAACAACTTAGTCGTCAGTTTCCTACCAATCGATTAATTTCGATTTTTTAGGATATTATTAACAACCCCCAACTTGTGTAAAAGCCACTTGTGGGAAAATTAAACATACAATCCACTCAATTAAGCATATAGTCTACTTTAGTCTCATACAGTCCACTTTAAATATAATTGTAATTAAAATAAATAATAAGATCCCACAAGTCACTTTTCTCCACAGAGGCATTTATAGTGTTTTACACTGCCTACGTGAGACCAGTCTTAGAGTATGCCACCCATCATGGAGCCCCCACCTGAAGATATATATAAGGAAACTGGAAAAGTTTCAGAAATCTGCGACGTGGATCGTTTCAGAATTGCGAGGGATGAAGAGCAACAGAAAGACCTGAACCTGGCGGTGCTAGGAAAAAGAAGAGAGTGGGAAGACATGTAGGGGCATAAAATACTTAGGGGGGATTGACAAACTGGAAATAAAGGAAATGTTCACAATGGATGCCAATAGAACAAGGGGACATGGGTGGAATCTTGAGACTCAGGTAAGTCATATAGATGTTAGAAAGTTTTCATTTAGCTTAATAATGGTGGGAAAATGGAATGAGCTAAAGGAGCAGGTTGTGGAAGCAAACAGTATTCACAACTTTAAAAGCAGACATGACAGAAAAATAGGACGGGAGTCATTGCTTTTAGTTAAACACCTGACAGCAAAAGAGGCATAGTCCAAGATTTAAGGCTCGATCCTGCAAGAACAAATAGGTGATACCATCTTGAGGTTATCTTGAGATGACTTCGGAGACGCTAATGCGTCCCGAAAGATTAGCGTCCCCGCAGGGACTCTAATCTTGAGATTAGCGTCCCTGCAGCGCGGTCCTCGACCAGACCTCCTTTTTGTTACACACCCCCAGGAGGCTACCCGTAGCAGCTGTCTAACTCCCAGGTATCTATTTACTGCCAGGTAACAGGGGCATCAGAGTGAAAGAAACTGCCCATTTGTTTCCGCCTCCATCGGGGATCGAACCCGGAACCTTAGGACTACGAATCCGAAGCGCTGTCAACTCAGTTGTCAGGCCCCTGACAGACCATACACACACAGTGTGTGTCTGACAGTTAACTGACAGTTAAGAGCGGGGGGGGGACCAAAGAGCTGAATCTCAACTTCTGCAAACACAACTAGGTGAGTACACACACACACGTTCGTGTGATGTACATGAACATAGATGGGATTACAAGCAAGGCGAGTGAATTTAGGGAAAGAGCATAAGAAGTAAACCCAAATGTAATTGGAATCACGGAAACAAAACTCTCAGGAATCATAACAAATGGGGTGTTCCCCAGGATTACACTGTAATAAGGAAAGAGAGGGAGGGTAGGGGAGGAGGCAGAGTGTCCCAACTCATGAGAAAGGAATGGAGTTACAAGGAGATGGTTATCCCAGGCTGTGAAGGGTTTGGAGACTACATAGCAGGCACCATGACAATAAGAGGACCTAGAGGAGTAGTAGCAGTGATATATAACCATCCACCAAATGACAGAAGACCCAGGGAAGAGTACGACAGAAACAACATGGCAGTTAATAACATAATTGAGAGGGCAGCCTCTGCTGCCTGTAGAAATCGATCCCATCTGCTCATGATGGGGGACTTAAATCATGGAAGGATAGACTGGGAGAACGAGGAACCGCACGGAGTAGAGGATACATAGAGAGCCAAACTAGTGGAGGTGGCAACAAGAAACTTTCTTAGCCCCCTTCTAAGGGGGAGCCGGTCGGCCGAGCGGACAGCACGCTGGACTTGTGATCCTGTGGTCCTGGGTTTGATCCCAGGCTCTGGCGAGAAACAATGGGCAGAGTTTCTTTAACCCTATGCCCCTCTTACCTAGCAGTAAAATAGGTACCTGGGTGTTAGTCAGCTGTCACAGGCTGCTTCCTGTGGGTGGAGGCCTGGTCGAAGACCGGGCCACGGGGACACTAAAAAGCCCCGAAATCATCTCAAGATAACCTCAAGATAAGCCAACATAGCAGGGAACCCACTAGGATGAGGGGAAACGATGAACCAGCGAGACTCGACCTAGTCTTCACTCTGAATGACTCCGACATAAGGGAAATTGACTTTGAGGCCCCAGTAGGAATGAGCGACCACAGTGTACTGACGTTTGAGTATCTGGTCGAAGAGGGACTAAAGTACTCGATAAAGGGAACTGAAAGCAAAAGGTCAGATCATTCCGTAAGGGAAATTACGAGGAGATAAGAAAATTCCTAACGGATGTAACATGGGAATCAGAGCTAAGGGGAAAGACGGCCCAAGACATAATAGAATACATCACACAGAAATGTAAGGAGGCAGCAGAAAAGTTTATCCCGGCCCAAAAGGTAATAAATTAAATGCAGATGAGAAACCCATGGTTTAATCAGAGATGTAAGCTAGCTAAGCAAGTAAGTAAAAGAGCGTGGAGAAACTATAGAAATAACAGGACACCTGAGAGCAGAGAAGGAACCAGAGAGCCAGGAATGAATACGTCAGGGTGAGAATAGAGGCAGAAGGACAATATGAAAACGACATAGCAAGCAAAGCTAAGACCCAACCCAAATTACTGCACAGCCATATCAGGAGAAAGACAACAGTGAAGAAGGAAGAAGGAAGTCTTCACATTAGAGCAAGGAGATATTCCAGAGATAAGAGAAGGAATAATTAGCCAGGCATCACTAGAGGAATTTGAGATTACCAGTGGAGATGTAAGGAAGCTTTTGCTAGAGTTCGATGTGACAAAGGCTATAGGCCCGGATGGAATATCACCATGGATACTAAAGGAAGGAGCAGAAGCACTGTGCCTGCCACTCTCCATGGTGTATAACAAATCACTGGTAACAGGTGAAATGCCAAAAATTTGGAAGGCAGCAAACGTAGTTCCGATATACAAGAAGGGGGATAGACAGGAGGCACTGAACTACAGACCAGAGTCCCTAACATGCATATCATGCAAGTTATTGGAGAAAATTGTGCAAAAACCTAGTGGAACATCTGGAGCGAAGGAACTTTGTGACACAACACCAATATGGTTTCAGGGAGGCAAGTCATGCCTCACAGGATTAATTGAATTCTACGATCAGGCAACAAGAATCAGGCAAGAAAGAGAGGGGTGGGCAGACTGCATATTTTTGGATTGTCAGAAAGCCTTTGACACAGTGCCACACCAGAGACTAGTGCGAAAGCTGAAGATGCAGGCAGGAGTGAAAGTGAAGCTACTCCACTGGATAGGGCGTACCTAAGTAACAGAAGACAGCGAGTCACTGTGCGGGGTGAGGTGTCAGATTGGCGAGACGTCACCAGTGGGGTCCCGCAGGGTTCAGTCCTTGGACCCATACTGTTTCTTATATATGTAAATGATCTTCCAGATGTTATAGAATCATTTTCCTGATTGTTTGCTGATGATGCAAAAATTATGAGGAGGATTAAGACGGAAGAAGATAGTATGAGACTACAAGATGACAGAGACAGACTGCATGAATGGTTCAACAAATGACTACTAAAGTTCAACCAGAGTAAATGTAAGGTAATGAAACTTGGCAGTGGAAACAGGAGGCCAGACACAGGATACAGAACGGGAGATGAAGTCCTTCATGAAATGGATAGAGAAGGATCTAGGAGTTGATATCACACCAACCCTGTCTCCTGAAGCCTACATAAAAAGAATAACATCTGCGTCGTATGCGAGGCTGGCTAACATCAGAACTGCCTTCAGGAACCTGTGTAAGGAATCATTCAGAACCTTGTACACCACATATGTAAGACCAATCCTAGAGTATGCGGCCCTAGCATGGAACCCGTACCTTGTTAAGCACAAGGCGAAGCTTGAAAAAGTTCAGAGATATGCCACTAGGCTAGTCCCAGATCTAAAAGGTATGAGTTACGAAGAAAGGCTGCGAGAAATGCACCTCACGCCACTAGAAGACAGAAGAGTAAGGGGAGACATGATCACTACCTACAAAATTCTCAGAGGAATTTAATAGGGTAGATAAAGATAAACTGTTTAACACGGGTGGTACGCGAACAAGGGGACACAGGTGGAAACTGAGTACCCAAATGAGCCACAGGGACGTTAGAAGGAACTTTCAGTGTCAGAGTAGTTAACAGGTGGAATGCATTAGGCAGAGATGTGGTGGAGACTGACTCCATACACAGTTTCAAATGTAGATATGATAGAGCCCAGTAGGCTCAGGAATCTGTACACCAGTTGATTGACAGTTGAGAGGCGGAACCAAAGAGCCAGAGCTCAACCCCCGCAAGCACAATTAGGTGAGTGTGTACACACACACACACACACAAGAAAGGGGATAGACAGGAGGCACTGAACTACAGGCCATTGTCCCTAACCTGCATACCATGCAAGCTGATGGAGAAGATTGTGCGAAAAAAACTAGTGGAGCATCTGGAGCGAAGGAACTTTGTAACACAGCATCAACATGGGTTCAGGGATGGCAGGTCCTGCCTCACAGGGTTACTTGAATTCTGCGACCAAGCAACAAAAATAAGGCAAGAAAGAGAAGGGTGGGCAGATTGCATATTTTTGGATTGTCAGAAAGCCTTTGATACAGTGACACACAAAAGCTAGTGCGAAAGTTGGAGATGCAGGCTGGAGTGAAAGGTAAGGTACTCCGGTGGATAGAGGAGTACCTAAGCAACAGGAGACAACGAGTCTGTGTGAGGGGTGAGGTCTCAGATTGGCGAGACGTTACAAGTGGAGTCCCGCAAGGGTCAGTCCTTGGACCTATACTGTTTCTGGTATATATAAATGATCTCCCAGAGGGTATAGATTCGTTCCTCTCAATGTTTGCCGACGATGCAAAAATTATGAGGAGGATTGAAACAGAGGATGATAGTAGGAGGCTACAAGATGACCTAGATAGACTGAGTGAATGGTCCAACAAATGGCTGTTGAAGTTCAACCCGAGTAAATGCAAAGTAATGAAACTAGGCAGTGGAAACAGGAGGCCAGACACAGGATACAGAATAGGAGATGAAGTACTTAATGAAACAGACAGAGAGAAAGATCTAGGAGTTGATATCACACCAAACCTGTCTCCTGAAGCCCACATAAAGAGAATAACGCCTGTGGCATATGCGAGGCTGGCTAACATCAGAACGGCGTTCAGGAACCTGTGTAAGGAATCATTCAGAATCTTGTACACCACATATGTAGGACCAATCCTGGAGTATGCGGCCCTAGCATGGAGCCCGTACCTTGTCAAGCACAAGACGAAGCTGGAAAAAGTCCAAAGGTATGCTACTAGACTAGTCCCAGACCTAAGAGGCATGAGTTATGAGGAAAGGCTGCGGGAAATGCACCTTACGACACTGGAAGACAGAAGAGTAAGGGGGGACATGATCACAACCTACAAAATCCTCAGGGGAATCGACCGGGTAAACAAGGATGAACTATTCAACACTGGAGGGACGCGAACAAGGGGACACAGGTGGAAACTGAGTACCCAAATAAGCCACAGAGACATTAGAAAGAACTTTTTCAGTGTCAGAGTAGTTAGTAAATGGAATGCACTAGGAAGTGATGTGGTGGAGGCTGACTCCATACACAGTTTCAAATGTAGATATGATAGAGCCCAGTAGGCTCAGGAATCTGTACACCAGTTGATTGACGGTTGAGAGGCGGGACCAAAGAGCCAAAGCTCAAAC
>NC_091240.1:17577760-17585260 GCF_040958095.1 Procambarus clarkii | reverse complement strand
AGATAGAGGTAGTACATACAATACTTAAAACCACTAGTACGCATAACGTTTCGGGTAAGAATAACTGAATACAAGTCAATTTATTTTGGCCTCCTTGCTCCTACAGACGCTGATGTTCGATTTCATTCATTACATACGTATCACCAAGTTCAGAAGTGGTTGGGAAGTGATTTTTCACCTACACAACGGGGCTGGAATGTGAATCGGAAAGGACTGGCCCCCATCACACAGATAAAGAACCTGCTCCTTCAGAGCTGCTCAACATTATATTCTGCAAATGTCTTAAAGGTTGCACAACAGCCACTTGCAGCCGTTTAACGGCTGGAGCAAAATGCTCTGATATGTGTCTCATACAAGAGATTATAATGTTCAAACTCTGAGGTAAACATCGAAGAAGAGGGCTGTGATGATTCTACTAATACAATGTTGGAAAACTTCCTAGTAGCAGAAGGAGAAACAACACAAGGTACAGAATTAACAGAAGCTACACGTTCACTCACCTGTGTCTTCCAATTATTCTACAAATCAACCTTATTAGATTTCATTATATTCCTGTGGAGAATAAGATATGTTAAATCAGAGCAGAGTGATGGGAGATTGTATGCCGCACTGTCCTTAACATGAGAACCAAAACTGTCAAGGAGAACAATAATATTTCTAAAGATGCAGTAGTAATTGGTCAGTCAACGACTACTGATAACTTCCTGTAGTTAAGGTATTCTGGCTTATTCTAAGCCAGAATAAAGAAAGGACACAACTGCAAGACAATTTTCTCAATTATATTAGGTAACGTGGGCATAGACAAAATGGTGCGAACATTGTGCCATCTCTAGTGTCAAAACCAGGCTACGCACTAGAATTATATATAAAACATGTATTGTAGAGAATGTATTGTAGATTACTTTATATCAACACATTTTCTTCTAATGTGAGACCTAAGCGAGATATTCACACAAAACTGTTTTTAGTCGCCAATTTTTTAAGATGGCGGTCAAATCTGGGGCGGTAGAGGGGTGCAAAATTAATATATTAAGTTCTCTATTACAAAGACGACAAAACTTATTGCAGCTTTCCATCATTTTTTTCCTTATTCAACCCCCTATCGACTGGCCTACTTACCACACTGGAGGACAGGAGAGATAGTGGGGACATGATAACAACATTTAAGATTCTAAGGGACATTGATAATGTAGACAGAGCAGTGTTCTTTAAACCTAGGAACAGCAGAACGAGGAGTCATAGATGGCAACTGGATACTCAAATGAGTTTCGGAGAAATCAAGAAGAACTTTTCCGGAGTTAAAACTGTCAATAAATGGAACATCTTAAATGCAGAATTCGTTGAAGCTAATGTGAAACAAAGTTTTAGAGGAAAATGTGATAAAAACGTTAGAAATGAATCACTTATATTAATATAAGAACGCTTGGAGGGTGGGGCTAGGAGCCTAGCTCGACCCTGCAAACACATCTAATTGAGCACATACACAGCAACAGACACACATACACATGACGCGAAATTAATGAAACAAATTGTGACACATGAGGATTGTAGGATCTTCTAAGTGGAATTTAACAAGTTGCAGAGATGGTCAGAGAAATGGCTGCTGGTGCTACTTGAAAATGTAAAGAGATAGAAATGTGAACAGGTGACAGGAGACCAAAGAAACAGTATACAATGAAGGGAACTCTCTACCTATAACGACTTGAGAAAGAAACCTGGGAATGGACGTAACATCAAATCCAACTCCAGTGGCACACATGAGTAGGATAACGTTGGCAGTGTACTTTACGCTAACAAAAGTTAGAACATCATTCATGAACCTAAGTAAGGAGGCTGTCGGGAAAAAAACGACCCCATTTGCTAACCTTTAATACAATATGTAGATTGTATATTTTGTTACTCTTTTTTGTACTAACAAATTAACACATATTAACATAAATTATTTTATTTACCCATGCAAAGAAAATTAGAATTGTCGAATTTTCCCCGAGAAAACGGGATATCATTGCCACGTCAGCAACATTAAATTCATCAGTTAATAATATTGTGAATTCATCTTAAAACATCAGTCTCTGGACTGCAAACATCATAAAAACATTTCCCTGGAACGAACTTAATTATCAGTACTAAAATAAATTAAATATAAACCCTCTTTCCAGTTCTTGATAAAAACTCATCTGGAGGAAACGCCCAATGCGAGAGGAGGGTGGGATGGGGGAAGCCATTTTTCAACCCGGAACGGAAATGTGTTGTGTTGCTGTCCTGAGTATTTGCAAAATACAGATCATTCTCACGGAGTTGGCCAGCACAAATTGACACCATTGTATCCAGGGAAGGAATTGTATCCGTACAGTGGTCATAATGTTATAAGAGCTCCTACTTATTGTGTAATATACTGTTTACGGTTACAGTGCATGGAAAAAACAAACCCAAAGGTGAGTAATAATATCATCTTTTCAGTTCAGATTATTGTTATATACTGTACATGGAACTGAATAATTTATGTGTAGCAAAATTTACGGTGTGAACTCGTTGGCAGGTAATTGAGACGGAAGTTACCCATGTAGCGTCACTCCGAGGAGACCCCATGACTGATCTTGTCCCATCCCGTCCATCACGACGCTATGCGCACAAGACAAGAGTCTGGCTGGTTACTCACATGTTCTACATGAATATCTGAATGATGAAGCCTTCTAGTCAGATAAGACTTTAAAAAATTGTAATAATCATTGTAGTCTAACATCTATTAACAACTTAGTCGTCAGTTTCCTACCAATCGATTAATTTCGATTTTTTAGGATATTATTAACAACCCCCAACTTGTGTAAAAGCCACTTGTGGGAAAATTAAACATACAATCCACTCAATTAAGCATATAGTCTACTTTAGTCTCATACAGTCCACTTTAAATATAATTGTAATTAAAATAAATAATAAGATCCCACAAGTCACTTTTCTCCACAGAGGCATTTATAGTGTTTTACACTGCCTACGTGAGACCAGTCTTAGAGTATGCCACCCATCATGGAGCCCCCACCTGAAGATATATATAAGGAAACTGGAAAAGTTTCAGAAATCTGCGACGTGGATCGTTTCAGAATTGCGAGGGATGAAGAGCAACAGAAAGACCTGAACCTGGCGGTGCTAGGAAAAAGAAGAGAGTGGGAAGACATGTAGGGGCATAAAATACTTAGGGGGGATTGACAAACTGGAAATAAAGGAAATGTTCACAATGGATGCCAATAGAACAAGGGGACATGGGTGGAATCTTGAGACTCAGGTAAGTCATATAGATGTTAGAAAGTTTTCATTTAGCTTAATAATGGTGGGAAAATGGAATGAGCTAAAGGAGCAGGTTGTGGAAGCAAACAGTATTCACAACTTTAAAAGCAGACATGACAGAAAAATAGGACGGGAGTCATTGCTTTTAGTTAAACACCTGACAGCAAAAGAGGCATAGTCCAAGATTTAAGGCTCGATCCTGCAAGAACAAATAGGTGATACCATCTTGAGGTTATCTTGAGATGACTTCGGAGACGCTAATGCGTCCCGAAAGATTAGCGTCCCCGCAGGGACTCTAATCTTGAGATTAGCGTCCCTGCAGCGCGGTCCTCGACCAGACCTCCTTTTTGTTACACACCCCAGGAGGCTACCCGTAGCAGCTGTCTAACTCCCAGGTATCTATTTACTGCCAGGTAACAGGGGCATCAGAGTGAAAGAAACTGCCCATTTGTTTCCGCCTCCATCGGGGATCGAACCCGGAACCTTAGGACTACGAATCCGAAGCGCTGTCAACTCAGTTGTCAGGCCCCTGACAGACCATACACACACAGTGTGTGTCTGACAGTTAACTGACAGTTAAGAGCGGGGGGGGGACCAAAGAGCTGAATCTCAACTTCTGCAAACACAACTAGGTGAGTACACACACACACGTTCGTGTGATGTACATGAACATAGATGGGATTACAAGCAAGGCGAGTGAATTTAGGGAAAGAGCATAAGAAGTAAACCCAAATGTAATTGGAATCACGGAAACAAACTCTCAGGAATCATAACAAATGGGGTGTTCCCCAGGATTACACTGTAATAAGGAAAGAGGGAGGGTAGGGGAGGAGGCAGAGTGTCCCAACTCATGAGAAAGGAATGGAGTTACAAGGAGATGGTTATCCCAGGCTGTGAAGGGTTTGGAGACTACATAGCAGGCACCATGACAATAAGAGGACCTAGAGGAGTAGTAGCAGTGATATATAACCATCCACCAAATGACAGAAGACCCAGGGAAGAGTACGACAGAAACAACATGGCAGTTAATAACATAATTGAGAGGGCAGCCTCTGCTGCCTGTAGAAATCGATCCCATCTGCTCATGATGGGGGACTTAAATCATGGAAGGATAGACTGGGAGAACGAGGAACCGCACGGAGTAGAGGATACATAGAGAGCCAAACTAGTGGAGGTGGCAACAAGAAACTTTCTTAGCCCCCTTCTAAGGGGGAGCCGGTCGGCCGAGCGGACAGCACGCTGGACTTGTGATCCTGTGGTCCTGGGTTTGATCCCAGGCTCTGGCGAGAAACAATGGGCAGAGTTTCTTTAACCCTATGCCCCTCTTACCTAGCAGTAAAATAGGTACCTGGGTGTTAGTCAGCTGTCACAGGCTGCTTCCTGTGGGTGGAGGCCTGGTCGAAGACCGGGCCACGGGGACACTAAAAAGCCCCGAAATCATCTCAAGATAACCTCAAGATAAGCCAACATAGCAGGGAACCCACTAGGATGAGGGGAAACGATGAACCAGCGAGACTCGACCTAGTCTTCACTCTGAATGACTCCGACATAAGGGAAATTGACTTTGAGGCCCCAGTAGGAATGAGCGACCACAGTGTACTGACGTTTGAGTATCTGGTCGAAGAGGGACTAAAGTACTCGATAAAGGGAACTGAAAGCAAAAGGTCAGATCATTCCGTAAGGGAAATTACGAGGAGATAAGAAAATTCCTAACGGATGTAACATGGGAATCAGAGCTAAGGGGAAAGACGGCCCAAGACATAATAGAATACATCACACAGAAATGTAAGGAGGCAGCAGAAAAGTTTATCCCGGCCCAAAAGGTAATAAATTAAATGCAGATGAGAAACCCATGGTTTAATCAGAGATGTAAGCTAGCTAAGCAAGTAAGTAAAAGAGCGTGGAGAAACTATAGAAATAACAGGACACCTGAGAGCAGAGAAGGAACCAGAGAGCCAGGAATGAATACGTCAGGGTGAGAATAGAGGCAGAAGGACAATATGAAAACGACATAGCAAGCAAAGCTAAGACCCAACCCAAATTACTGCACAGCCATATCAGGAGAAAGACAACAGTGAAGAAGGAAGAAGGAAGTCTTCACATTAGAGCAAGGAGATATTCCAGAGATAAGAGAAGGAATAATTAGCCAGGCATCACTAGAGGAATTTGAGATTACCAGTGGAGATGTAAGGAAGCTTTTGCTAGAGTTCGATGTGACAAAGGCTATAGGCCCGGATGGAATATCACCATGGATACTAAAGGAAGGAGCAGAAGCACTGTGCCTGCCACTCTCCATGGTGTATAACAAATCACTGGTAACAGGTGAAATGCCAAAAATTTGGAAGGCAGCAAACGTAGTTCCGATATACAAGAAGGGGGATAGACAGGAGGCACTGAACTACAGACCAGAGTCCCTAACATGCATATCATGCAAGTTATTGGAGAAAATTGTGCAAAAACCTAGTGGAACATCTGGAGCGAAGGAACTTTGTGACACAACACCAATATGGTTTCAGGGAGGCAAGTCATGCCTCACAGGATTAATTGAATTCTACGATCAGGCAACAAGAATCAGGCAAGAAAGAGAGGGGTGGGCAGACTGCATATTTTTGGATTGTCAGAAAGCCTTTGACACAGTGCCACACCAGAGACTAGTGCGAAAGCTGAAGATGCAGGCAGGAGTGAAAGTGAAGCTACTCCACTGGATAGGGCGTACCTAAGTAACAGAAGACAGCGAGTCACTGTGCGGGGTGAGGTGTCAGATTGGCGAGACGTCACCAGTGGGGTCCCGCAGGGTTCAGTCCTTGGACCCATACTGTTTCTTATATATGTAAATGATCTTCCAGATGTTATAGAATCATTTTCCTGATTGTTTGCTGATGATGCAAAAATTATGAGGAGGATTAAGACGGAAGAAGATAGTATGAGACTACAAGATGACAGAGACAGACTGCATGAATGGTTCAACAAATGACTACTAAAGTTCAACCAGAGTAAATGTAAGGTAATGAAACTTGGCAGTGGAAACAGGAGGCCAGACACAGGATACAGAACGGGAGATGAAGTCCTTCATGAAATGGATAGAGAAGGATCTAGGAGTTGATATCACACCAACCCTGTCTCCTGAAGCCTACATAAAAAGAATAACATCTGCGTCGTATGCGAGGCTGGCTAACATCAGAACTGCCTTCAGGAACCTGTGTAAGGAATCATTCAGAACCTTGTACACCACATATGTAAGACCAATCCTAGAGTATGCGGCCCTAGCATGGAACCCGTACCTTGTTAAGCACAAGGCGAAGCTTGAAAAAGTTCAGAGATATGCCACTAGGCTAGTCCCAGATCTAAAAGGTATGAGTTACGAAGAAAGGCTGCGAGAAATGCACCTCACGCCACTAGAAGACAGAAGAGTAAGGGGAGACATGATCACTACCTACAAAATTCTCAGAGGAATTTAATAGGGTAGATAAAGATAAACTGTTTAACACGGGTGGTACGCGAACAAGGGGACACAGGTGGAAACTGAGTACCCAAATGAGCCACAGGGACGTTAGAAGGAACTTTCAGTGTCAGAGTAGTTAACAGGTGGAATGCATTAGGCAGAGATGTGGTGGAGACTGACTCCATACACAGTTTCAAATGTAGATATGATAGAGCCCAGTAGGCTCAGGAATCTGTACACCAGTTGATTGACAGTTGAGAGGCGGAACCAAAGAGCCAGAGCTCAACCCCCGCAAGCACAATTAGGTGAGTGTGTACACACACACACACACACAAGAAAGGGGATAGACAGGAGGCACTGAACTACAGGCCATTGTCCCTAACCTGCATACCATGCAAGCTGATGGAGAAGATTGTGCGAAAAAAACTAGTGGAGCATCTGGAGCGAAGGAACTTTGTAACACAGCATCAACATGGGTTCAGGGATGGCAGGTCCTGCCTCACAGGGTTACTTGAATTCTGCGACCAAGCAACAAAAATAAGGCAAGAAAGAGAAGGGTGGGCAGATTGCATATTTTTGGATTGTCAGAAAGCCTTTGATACAGTGACACACAAAAGCTAGTGCGAAAGTTGGAGATGCAGGCTGGAGTGAAAGGTAAGGTACTCCGGTGGATAGAGGAGTACCTAAGCAACAGGAGACAACGAGTCTGTGTGAGGGGTGAGGTCTCAGATTGGCGAGACGTTACAAGTGGAGTCCCGCAAGGGTCAGTCCTTGGA
>NC_091240.1:17562760-17570260 GCF_040958095.1 Procambarus clarkii | reverse complement strand
TGAAATGATGCCACCAACAACATTTCAAAGTCAGTTTCTCTCAAACGAGAGTAACAAGAGCAGCTCATCACTGCTCATCACCAAGTTGATCACCGCGAGTGTCACTGTATAACAAGGTGCTGAACACACACTGATGGTTAATACTGCTACTGAAGAGTCCAACAGGACTGAAACAGTAACAATAGTAAAAGGTTTTGACCTTTTGGCAATCCTTACAGCATTAGCTAAATCATAGACAAGACAACGGAAATACAGAAGACAAACTGTACACACAGCAGCCTCAGTAAAGTATGGATCAGTTATCAACATTCTTATCTTACATGCAGGCGCTGATACTACTGATTTTTACACACAAGGGAAACTGAAGTTCATGCAAAACTTTCTTGAAGAACTTCAAGAAGGTGTTGCACTGTTCAAGGAATCACCTGCTGAACCTGCCAAGATTGCTGAAGTAGGAAAAGCTTTAATTTTTCGGTTGTATGGTAATAATAAAAGTGAATCCCTTTGTGATATGAGATATCAATGTTTTGTCAAATAATAATAATAATAATAATAATAATAATAATAATAATAATTTATTTAGGAACAGTCATACATAGTTGCAGAGTTACAGTACAAACATTCTGTTAGATTTAAAGATAGAGGTAGTACATACAATACTTAAAACCACTAGTACGCATAACGTTTCGGGTAAGAATAACTGAATACAAGTCAATTTATTTTGGCCTCCTTGCTCCTACAGACGCTGATGTTCGATTTCATTCATTACATACGTATCACCAAGTTCAGAAGTGGTTGGGAAGTGATTTTTCACCTACACAACGGGGCTGGAATGTGAATCGGAAAGGACTGGCCCCCATCACACAGATAAAGAACCTGCTCCTTCAGAGCTGCTCAACATTATATTCTGCAAATGTCTTAAAGGTTGCACAACAGCCACTTGCAGCCGTTTAACGGCTGGAGCAAAATGCTCTGATATGTGTCTCATACAAGAGATTATAATGTTCAAACTCTGAGGTAAACATCGAAGAAGAGGGCTGTGATGATTCTACTAATACAATGTTGGAAAACTTCCTAGTAGCAGAAGGAGAAACAACACAAGGTACAGAATTAACAGAAGCTACACGTTCACTCACCTGTGTCTTCCAATTATTCTACAAATCAACCTTATTAGATTTCATTATATTCCTGTGGAGAATAAGATATGTTAAATCAGAGCAGAGTGATGGGAGATTGTATGCCGCACTGTCCTTAACATGAGAACCAAAACTGTCAAGGAGAACAATAATATTTCTAAAGATGCAGTAGTAATTGGTCAGTCAACGACTACTGATAACTTCCTGTAGTTAAGGTATTCTGGCTTATTCTAAGCCAGAATAAAGAAAGGACACAACTGCAAGACAATTTTCTCAATTATATTAGGTAACGTGGGCATAGACAAAATGGTGCGAACATTGTGCCATCTCTAGTGTCAAAACCAGGCTACGCACTAGAATTATATATAAAACATGTATTGTAGAGAATGTATTGTAGATTACTTTATATCAACACATTTTCTTCTAATGTGAGACCTAAGCGAGATATTCACACAAAACTGTTTTTAGTCGCCAATTTTTTAAGATGGCGGTCAAATCTGGGGCGGTAGAGGGGTGCAAAATTAATATATTAAGTTCTCTATTACAAAGACGACAAAACTTATTGCAGCTTTCCATCATTTTTTTCCTTATTCAACCCCCTATCGACTGGCCTACTTACCACACTGGAGGACAGGAGAGATAGTGGGGACATGATAACAACATTTAAGATTCTAAGGGACATTGATAATGTAGACAGAGCAGTGTTCTTTAAACCTAGGAACAGCAGAACGAGGAGTCATAGATGGCAACTGGATACTCAAATGAGTTTCGGAGAAATCAAGAAGAACTTTTCCGGAGTTAAAACTGTCAATAAATGGAACATCTTAAATGCAGAATTCGTTGAAGCTAATGTGAAACAAAGTTTTAGAGGAAAATGTGATAAAAACGTTAGAAATGAATCACTTATATTAATATAAGAACGCTTGGAGGGTGGGGCTAGGAGCCTAGCTCGACCCTGCAAACACATCTAATTGAGCACATACACAGCAACAGACACACATACACATGACGCGAAATTAATGAAACAAATTGTGACACATGAGGATTGTAGGATCTTCTAAGTGGAATTTAACAAGTTGCAGAGATGGTCAGAGAAATGGCTGCTGGTGCTACTTGAAAATGTAAAGAGATAGAAATGTGAACAGGTGACAGGAGACCAAAGAAACAGTATACAATGAAGGGAACTCTCTACCTATAACGACTTGAGAAAGAAACCTGGGAATGGACGTAACATCAAATCCAACTCCAGTGGCACACATGAGTAGGATAACGTTGGCAGTGTACTTTACGCTAACAAAAGTTAGAACATCATTCATGAACCTAAGTAAGGAGGCTGTCGGGAAAAAAACGACCCCATTTGCTAACCTTTAATACAATATGTAGATTGTATATTTTGTTACTCTTTTTTGTACTAACAAATTAACACATATTAACATAAATTATTTTATTTACCCATGCAAAGAAAATTAGAATTGTCGAATTTTCCCCGAGAAAACGGGATATCATTGCCACGTCAGCAACATTAAATTCATCAGTTAATAATATTGTGAATTCATCTTAAAACATCAGTCTCTGGACTGCAAACATCATAAAAACATTTCCCTGGAACGAACTTAATTATCAGTACTAAAATAAATTAAATATAAACCCTCTTTCCAGTTCTTGATAAAAACTCATCTGGAGGAAACGCCCAATGCGAGAGGAGGGGTGGGATGGGGGAAGCCATTTTTCAACCCGGAACGGAAATGTGTTGTGTTGCTGTCCTGAGTATTTGCAAAATACAGATCATTCTCACGGAGTTGGCCAGCACAAATTGACACCATTGTATCCAGGGAAGGAATTGTATCCGTACAGTGGTCATAATGTTATAAGAGCTCCTACTTATTGTGTAATATACTGTTTACGGTTACAGTGCATGGAAAAAACAAACCCAAAGGTGAGTAATAATATCATCTTTTCAGTTCAGATTATTGTTATATACTGTACATGGAACTGAATAATTTATGTGTAGCAAAATTTACGGTGTGAACTCGTTGGCAGGTAATTGAGACGGAAGTTACCCATGTAGCGTCACTCCGAGGAGACCCCATGACTGATCTTGTCCCATCCCGTCCATCACGACGCTATGCGCACAAGACAAGAGTCTGGCTGGTTACTCACATGTTCTACATGAATATCTGAATGATGAAGCCTTCTAGTCAGATAAGACTTTAAAAAATTGTAATAATCATTGTAGTCTAACATCTATTAACAACTTAGTCGTCAGTTTCCTACCAATCGATTAATTTCGATTTTTTAGGATATTATTAACAACCCCCAACTTGTGTAAAAGCCACTTGTGGGAAAATTAAACATACAATCCACTCAATTAAGCATATAGTCTACTTTAGTCTCATACAGTCCACTTTAAATATAATTGTAATTAAAATAAATAATAAGATCCCACAAGTCACTTTTCTCCACAGAGGCATTTATAGTGTTTTACACTGCCTACGTGAGACCAGTCTTAGAGTATGCCACCCATCATGGAGCCCCCACCTGAAGATATATATAAGGAAACTGGAAAAGTTTCAGAAATCTGCGACGTGGATCGTTTCAGAATTGCGAGGGATGAAGAGCAACAGAAAGACCTGAACCTGGCGGTGCTAGGAAAAAGAAGAGAGTGGGAAGACATGTAGGGGCATAAAATACTTAGGGGGGATTGACAAACTGGAAATAAAGGAAATGTTCACAATGGATGCCAATAGAACAAGGGGACATGGGTGGAATCTTGAGACTCAGGTAAGTCATATAGATGTTAGAAAGTTTTCATTTAGCTTAATAATGGTGGGAAAATGGAATGAGCTAAAGGAGCAGGTTGTGGAAGCAAACAGTATTCACAACTTTAAAAGCAGACATGACAGAAAAATAGGACGGGAGTCATTGCTTTTAGTTAAACACCTGACAGCAAAAGAGGCATAGTCCAAGATTTAAGGCTCGATCCTGCAAGAACAAATAGGTGATACCATCTTGAGGTTATCTTGAGATGACTTCGGAGACGCTAATGCGTCCCGAAAGATTAGCGTCCCCGCAGGGACTCTAATCTTGAGATTAGCGTCCCTGCAGCGCGGTCCTCGACCAGACCTCCTTTTTGTTACACACCCCCAGGAGGCTACCCGTAGCAGCTGTCTAACTCCCAGGTATCTATTTACTGCCAGGTAACAGGGGCATCAGAGTGAAAGAAACTGCCCATTTGTTTCCGCCTCCATCGGGGATCGAACCCGGAACCTTAGGACTACGAATCCGAAGCGCTGTCAACTCAGTTGTCAGGCCCCTGACAGACCATACACACACAGTGTGTGTCTGACAGTTAACTGACAGTTAAGAGCGGGGGGGGGACCAAAGAGCTGAATCTCAACTTCTGCAAACACAACTAGGTGAGTACACACACACACGTTCGTGTGATGTACATGAACATAGATGGGATTACAAGCAAGGCGAGTGAATTTAGGGAAAGAGCATAAGAAGTAAACCCAAATGTAATTGGAATCACGGAAACAAAACTCTCAGGAATCATAACAAATGGGGTGTTCCCCAGGATTACACTGTAATAAGGAAAGAGAGGGAGGGTAGGGGAGGAGGCAGAGTGTCCCAACTCATGAGAAAGGAATGGAGTTACAAGGAGATGGTTATCCCAGGCTGTGAAGGGTTTGGAGACTACATAGCAGGCACCATGACAATAAGAGGACCTAGAGGAGTAGTAGCAGTGATATATAACCATCCACCAAATGACAGAAGACCCAGGGAAGAGTACGACAGAAACAACATGGCAGTTAATAACATAATTGAGAGGGCAGCCTCTGCTGCCTGTAGAAATCGATCCCATCTGCTCATGATGGGGGACTTAAATCATGGAAGGATAGACTGGGAGAACGAGGAACCGCACGGAGTAGAGGATACATAGAGAGCCAAACTAGTGGAGGTGGCAACAAGAAACTTTCTTAGCCCCCTTCTAAGGGGGAGCCGGTCGGCCGAGCGGACAGCACGCTGGACTTGTGATCCTGTGGTCCTGGGTTTGATCCCAGGCTCTGGCGAGAAACAATGGGCAGAGTTTCTTTAACCCTATGCCCCTCTTACCTAGCAGTAAAATAGGTACCTGGGTGTTAGTCAGCTGTCACAGGCTGCTTCCTGTGGGTGGAGGCCTGGTCGAAGACCGGGCCACGGGGACACTAAAAAGCCCCGAAATCATCTCAAGATAACCTCAAGATAAGCCAACATAGCAGGGAACCCACTAGGATGAGGGGAAACGATGAACCAGCGAGACTCGACCTAGTCTTCACTCTGAATGACTCCGACATAAGGGAAATTGACTTTGAGGCCCCAGTAGGAATGAGCGACCACAGTGTACTGACGTTTGAGTATCTGGTCGAAGAGGGACTAAAGTACTCGATAAAGGGAACTGAAAGCAAAAGGTCAGATCATTCCGTAAGGGAAATTACGAGGAGATAAGAAAATTCCTAACGGATGTAACATGGGAATCAGAGCTAAGGGGAAAGACGGCCCAAGACATAATAGAATACATCACACAGAAATGTAAGGAGGCAGCAGAAAAGTTTATCCCGGCCCAAAAGGTAATAAATTAAATGCAGATGAGAAACCCATGGTTTAATCAGAGATGTAAGCTAGCTAAGCAAGTAAGTAAAAGAGCGTGGAGAAACTATAGAAATAACAGGACACCTGAGAGCAGAGAAGGAACCAGAGAGCCAGGAATGAATACGTCAGGGTGAGAATAGAGGCAGAAGGACAATATGAAAACGACATAGCAAGCAAAGCTAAGACCCAACCCAAATTACTGCACAGCCATATCAGGAGAAAGACAACAGTGAAGAAGGAAGAAGGAAGTCTTCACATTAGAGCAAGGAGATATTCCAGAGATAAGAGAAGGAATAATTAGCCAGGCATCACTAGAGGAATTTGAGATTACCAGTGGAGATGTAAGGAAGCTTTTGCTAGAGTTCGATGTGACAAAGGCTATAGGCCCGGATGGAATATCACCATGGATACTAAAGGAAGGAGCAGAAGCACTGTGCCTGCCACTCTCCATGGTGTATAACAAATCACTGGTAACAGGTGAAATGCCAAAAATTTGGAAGGCAGCAAACGTAGTTCCGATATACAAGAAGGGGGATAGACAGGAGGCACTGAACTACAGACCAGAGTCCCTAACATGCATATCATGCAAGTTATTGGAGAAAATTGTGCAAAAAACCTAGTGGAACATCTGGAGCGAAGGAACTTTGTGACACAACACCAATATGGTTTCAGGGAGGCAAGTCATGCCTCACAGGATTAATTGAATTCTACGATCAGGCAACAAGAATCAGGCAAGAAAGAGAGGGGTGGGCAGACTGCATATTTTTGGATTGTCAGAAAGCCTTTGACACAGTGCCACACCAGAGACTAGTGCGAAAGCTGAAGATGCAGGCAGGAGTGAAAGTGAAGCTACTCCACTGGATAGGGCGTACCTAAGTAACAGAAGACAGCGAGTCACTGTGCGGGGTGAGGTGTCAGATTGGCGAGACGTCACCAGTGGGGTCCCGCAGGGTTCAGTCCTTGGACCCATACTGTTTCTTATATATGTAAATGATCTTCCAGATGTTATAGAATCATTTTCCTGATTGTTTGCTGATGATGCAAAAATTATGAGGAGGATTAAGACGGAAGAAGATAGTATGAGACTACAAGATGACAGAGACAGACTGCATGAATGGTTCAACAAATGACTACTAAAGTTCAACCAGAGTAAATGTAAGGTAATGAAACTTGGCAGTGGAAACAGGAGGCCAGACACAGGATACAGAACGGGAGATGAAGTCCTTCATGAAATGGATAGAGAAGGATCTAGGAGTTGATATCACACCAACCCTGTCTCCTGAAGCCTACATAAAAAGAATAACATCTGCGTCGTATGCGAGGCTGGCTAACATCAGAACTGCCTTCAGGAACCTGTGTAAGGAATCATTCAGAACCTTGTACACCACATATGTAAGACCAATCCTAGAGTATGCGGCCCTAGCATGGAACCCGTACCTTGTTAAGCACAAGGCGAAGCTTGAAAAAGTTCAGAGATATGCCACTAGGCTAGTCCCAGATCTAAAAGGTATGAGTTACGAAGAAAGGCTGCGAGAAATGCACCTCACGCCACTAGAAGACAGAAGAGTAAGGGGAGACATGATCACTACCTACAAAATTCTCAGAGGAATTTAATAGGGTAGATAAAGATAAACTGTTTAACACGGGTGGTACGCGAACAAGGGGACACAGGTGGAAACTGAGTACCCAAATGAGCCACAGGGACGTTAGAAGGAACTTTCAGTGTCAGAGT